>NC_071115.1:31222500-31255000 GCF_024256425.1 Clarias gariepinus | reverse complement strand
TAGGACTCTGTAGCGCCCCCTGGTGAACCTGAACTCACACTGTGACGTAGACGCTCACCTGTTCGATTATCGACACTGTGGACACGGAACATCCTGGGCTCAGAATGTTAAAGACAATTACAGTTTGAAACCCAAACCCACTCCAGCGTCCGCATCTGAGACTCTGCGTCTGATCGTCTCTGAGGGTCGTCTGATCTCCCGGATTCACCGAAACAGTTTTTACATTTAACGTTCCTGGAATTCATTTTTTTACATTTGTTTTTTCTGTAAAATGTAGTTTGTCCAGGAATAGATAGAACATGTAGAAGTACAAACAGAGCATAATAATAATAATAATAATAATAATAATAATAAAGTTATTTCATTTATTTAAGTTATTTCCCTCGGAGGAGACAGAAAGAGAGGAAGAGAAAAAAAAAAGGAAGGATCAGTCGCATTAATTCAAACCCTCCACTTTAATATCACTTCGGTAATAAAAATGAATTCCGGTGCTCGTCTGAGATATTACAGCACACACACACACACACACACACACACACAGTTTTATGAAGAGTCAGATGAATAATCACGCAGGCAGGATTATCAGAAGATTTAAATCAAACCAAATAATTTTTTCAATTCCTTTTCCTCAAGACTGTAATGCAGCAGTGTGTGAGATTTACACACACACACACACACACACACACACGTGTTTACTCCACGTTTTATTCAAAAGTGTAAATGCAGACTGCAGATTTAAGTATTGGCACCCCTGCCTCTGCTGGATAGCTAAAGTCAGTTAAAAAAAAGCAGGAAATTTTGGACTAGAGGTGTGAGATCTAACACTACAAACAATAATAATAACAATAATAATAATAACAATATTAATACTTATTATTATTATTAATTAAAGTGTGGTCGCCCCAATCACCATGGAAACTGACCTAGGGGTTTGGAGGGGTGGGAGCTCATTTACATACACATTTTATAATTAGGTTCAGTATGTAACATCTGTATTTACGATAAAATACAATAAAAGAAATTATGCCCCGCCCCCCGGTCATCATCAATCGGTGACCCTTAACGAGCAGTAAAGTGCACACCCCCACACCCCAAGTGCACCTGGTTACTGTAACCCCCGTGAATTAGCCTATTAAAAGCTCCACCCACAATCCCTACTGTACCCCGCCCACTTGTATATGAAGCATAAAGACATGGGAAGTGGAGCAGTTCTGGATCCGGGTCTGTCCCTGTCAGGACACATCACCATAGCAACCCCCCTCCCCTCCCCCCGGCCCGGCCCTTAAGTCAGTAAAGTTTGAACAAAGAAGACGAAACGCGTCCAAAAGGTGTGAGTGTGAGTGTGTGTTGTATTTTTTTAATAACACATTTCAATATTTCAACATCCATTCAACATCGTCTGTTTATCTAACAAGTAAAAATCATCAAGAAGAAGAAAAGAAAAACAAAACATTTCTCTAAAGAAAAGAAATCGATCGTCAGGGATTATTCCAAAGAGCCGAGGCTGAGCTCCGTTACTGCTCCGACAGCTGACCACAGTGAGGAAAGTCACGTATTCAACACGTCGCCTCGCAAACTAATTATAAAAATAGATTGCATTTTCAGGTACATATTTACAGTATCAAACAGAGAGCATGATGGGAAATGAAACACACACACAGAAAATATTCAGAATGCATGTGTGTGTGTGTGTGTGTGTGTGTGTGGACAGTAAAAGCTCTTATTGTACGCATCATAAACCAGACGTTCCGGCTTTTACTGAAGCAGAACGAACGAGGACACGTAGCGGAAACACCCCAGCGTTTTAGCAGGCGCTGGATTCTGAGTCACCCGCTCACACTGTCGCACTGAAACCGTTTCACACGTACACGGCAAGAAAGGTCAACATTTTATAAAGGGAGCACGTTACAATTATAATTTAAGTGCTTTTTCATACGTAATTATTCATATTAGAGACGTAGACAGAGTCAGACTCGTGGTTCTTCTCCGTGACGAGGGAGAACCTGCGCCCCGTTTCCACACAAAATATATTTAGAACAAAAAATGCTGAGACACTGTGCACTGTGTGTGTGTGATGTGATTGGAAAGTTGCTGCTGCTTACATTATGTTATATAAAAAAGCTAAGTAAACTAGCTAGGTAGTAAGCTGGCTAAGTTTCTTTACAAATACTGAACTATTTGGAACTAACTACTTCGGAATGAAAAAAAAAGGGTGAACCCAGTTTATTGAGGGTGGTGGGGGGCACTTACTTTTGGAAGAGAGTCTTAATAGTATGAGTGGTCACTTCTCTGTCTAAGGCTCTAATATGTAAATGTATCTGCATATTCATCAACAAATAAGTATTATACATTCCTGATGCATCAAACTACTCAGGATTGAAATCATCATCATTAATAAAAAAAAAAAAAGAATCACACGTCAGGTCCTCATGTCTTTCTCAGAAACATCCTAAACGAAGAAACATAACATCTGAACAAAGCTTCAGAAACATAAATAGATAGGTAAATAAATAAATAAATAAATAAATAATGCCGACGACATGGGAGTCGGCACTGAATTTTACAACGCGAGGACGGAAGGACATAAAAGTTCTCACGCAGAAGGTGCGAGCAAAAGCCATCCTGGACTTCAGATCGTCTCAGTTTCGTGTTGTTTTTTTTATTTATTTTTTTTATTTTTATTCCTGAAGGTTCTGAACTTCTCCGCTGTAGAGGAAGAGCAGTGGCTAAGTTAATGTTAGCGATAGCACTTGATGCTGTTCTCAGGTCAGTAGCGAGTCAGAAGGACTGGGAGCGAAACAGAACGAGTGTCACATCACTGTTCCCGGGTCAGTGGAAGAGTTTAAGTGAGAGAGGACAGGGCAGGGACGAGGTCATGTGAGTGTCCCCGGTTTGTGTGCAGGAGACGAGACCGCCGTCTCAGAGAAGAACTCTAATGAACAAACGTTCCACGAAAGAGAGGAGGAGTGGTCAGGTGACATCATGGTGCTGTTTCAGGTCACATGACCACCCATATGTCATAGGGTGCCATATTGGGGGACATCCTGCTGGGACAGAGTGTCCTTTGGTGATTCTACACATCCTGTCTTTTTGAAGAGTGTGTGTGTGTGTGTGTGTGTGTGTGTAAGTGTGTTTGCGTGCGCTAAACCTGCACTCCACGGCCGTGCATCTGTATGACTTGTGCTCTGAGAGTCTGAATGGCCGTCAGCAGCTGCTTCTGATGCTCCAGAGAGGTGACACCTAGACTGAGCACGTCCCTGCACACACACACACACACACACACACACACACACACACACACACACAGAATTTCTGTTATCACCATATTAAGACATCTCTGCATGTTTTATTCCTCTTACACATTTTAAACAAACGTCATTTTTTATTTATTAATGTCTGAGGTTTAATCTTTAAATACAGCTCTGATCATTTACGGCTTCATATAATCAACACAGGGTCAGACACATATCCATACACCACACCTAGTATTTGGTTGAAGGCCCCTTCTTGGGGTTCTCCTTTACCAGACTTGATTTATAAGCACACGCCACACATTCCCAATGCTCCAAAAGCTTAATGTTCACCTGCTTTACCCATTTCACACCAGCTCTGATGGCTCACTGTCCTGCTAGAACACTCCACTCTGGTTATCTGAGGTTCTACTGTAGAATTCTACGTAGAGTTTCTCCTGGTTCTTCGTGATTCCCTCCACTCACTTTATAGAGTACACCTCCACTCACCTTCACTCATCCAAACACAACTTTGGACTAAAAACTTTCCTCCAGAAGGCTTTTTCTTTGTCCATGTGCTTAGCTGCAAGCTTTAGTGGAGCTTGAATGTGTGGTTCCTTGGAGGTTCCTGAGTTGTTCCTTACCATCAGAACCAGCTTCCTCTCAGCTGAGGGATACAGACTGGGCTTTCTTGGCAAAGTGCCTTCACCTTACAGTAACTTGTGCCTACGTACACTAGTTAGACCTGATCTTGGAATCTGCAGGAGTTTAGAGAGTCTCTGAGAGACGTTTCTGACGTATGTAAATTCACCAGCTGATTTCTTAGATCTGCACTCCTGACCTCCTCGGGCTTCCCCAGTGTATTGTGTGTTGCTCAATCCAATTCTTTAACCCTGTCTTGATTTCGGTTTACGAAATCATTAAAGGCGCAACAACACCACGTCACTTTCCTCCATGATGAGTATGATGTATGAACGTCTCCCTGCAACATCAATTACATGGACTGTTGGAAAATCAGGTTAGTTCCGGTTCTCCCTCGTGTTAGAGCAAATCGTTTATCAGCACGAGAAAGAACTTCGCCTGTCCGTTAACTGCAAACTGTAAAACTCCTTAAAATGTATCGTTACAGATTTAACAGCTACTACTACAGAACTAATAACGTGTTAAATCCAGTCCAAATGATTTTATTAATGTAAACCGGGAAATTATCTGAGATCGGGTCGTATAAACTTGTGATTTGCAGCTGCACTACAGTCACGGCTGCTGTTAAAGAAAATTAACTAACTCCTGATTGTGTAAATGTAACGCACTCACACTTTACACGCAAGTTACTCACTGGACGTTCATGCGGGCGACGGACTCCAGGTAGCAGTATCCCGAGGCGGTGAAGTTGTCCTTGTAGCGACCCAAATCCACAGCCTCGAGCCACTCGCCTACCGAACTGAACGAGGGGAAAGATGGAAGAGTTCTCTCCGCCAGGGTTCTCTCTGGCAGCGTTCTTTCCATCAGGGTGTTCTCGGCCAGGCTCCTAGCACCTAATGTCCTCTCAGCCAGCGTCCTCTCTGGCAGTGTTCTCTCAGCCAAGGTTCTCTCCATCAGGGTCCTCTCGGCTAGTGTCCTCTCGGCCAGGGTTCTCTCGGCCAGCGTCCTCTCAGCTAGCGTCCTCTCTGCTAGTGTCCTTTCAGCCAGGGTTCTGTTGGCCAGAGTTCTCTCGGCTAGCGTCCTCTCTGGCAGTGTTCTCTCAGCCAAGGTTCTCTCCATCAGGGTTCTCTCGGCTAGCGTCCTCTCGGCCAGAGAGATGGAGGACGAGGCTAGTGTCCTAAAAAAGCAAAAGAGTGGTTTAGACCTTCCTGTTCTCTTAGTAAGTGCCCATATAAACGATCAAGACTGACAATCTGTAAGAACAACTTGGACATTAGAACATTAGAACTCCCCATGGTCCTCATTAGTACACTGATTCCACTGCAGCACATATTCTTTAATGTTTAATTATTAATAATCTAAGTACTGAGAGATTTGTTTTATGTACTCCAGTAATGTACTGTAGGTTTTATGTACTCCCAAACCTCGCTCCTTTTATGATACCTGTGTGTTAGCGTGGACGAGCCAATGTTGTCGGGGCTGCGCATGGTTTTACTGAGAGCGCTGTGGATCTGAGTGAAGCTGGGCCGCTCCGTCCGCTCCTTCTGCCAGCAGTCCAACATCAACTGGTGCAGAGATGTGGGGCAGTTCAGAGGAGCTGGCAACCGGAAACCGTCCTCGATCGCTTTGATCACCTACATCACATAAAACCGGCGAACGCGATCAAACGCGTTACACCACGAGGGAAAAGATGTTCAGTGGTCATGATGAGGTCGGAGAACATAAAATCTGCTAAATGTGACATTAAGGACAAGAGTTTCGGGTCAGATCTTATTTATTTATTTTGGATTTTTTCCCCCAAATTTTTTCAATAATTTAGTCGTGTCCAAATCCTCCCCGTCACTAGGGGGCTCCCACATTAAGGGTACTAGTACCACTCAGTCGGGAGGGCCGAAGACTATCACGTGACTGCTCGCTCACGCACTGTTAGGGGCGGAGTAACACACTCGGAGGAAAGCGCTAGCCGCTCCTTCCTCGTGCGTGAGCTCACAGACGCCCCCGATTGGCTGTAGAGCTGTGATTAATGTGGGAGCACGAGTACCTGTCATCCCTCCCCCCTGAGAGAGCTCGGCCAATCAGCTCTCTCTAGACCTCCGACTGTGAGAGGTTACAGCATCACCCGGGAATCGAACCAGCGATCTCCGGATAATAGGGCGAGAATTTTACCACCACTTGCTTTGTACACACCAGCATTACATGATAAAATATTTTTAATGAAAAGTTCTTCGATACACCTTCTCTCTAACTAAAGTTTATTTACTTAAATGTTTAACATTTCTTTGTATCATTTAATCGTCTAGACATTCTTACAGACAGACATTGAGAGAGAGAGAAACAGGAAGATAACATACGTCTTGGCTGCCCATGTCCCAGTAAGGTCTCTCTCCGAATGACATCACCTCCCACATGACGATGCCGAAGCTCCAGACGTCGGAGGCGGAGCTGTACCTGTGGTACTGGATGGCCTCAGGGGCCGTCCACAACACCACACTCTTCCCAGCATGCTGACACACACACACACACACACACACACACACACACACACACACACACAAAGTTTAGATGCATGCTGCTAAGATAATGTTTAAAAATCCAGCTAATTGCATTCGCACCACGTTTCCTACGATTTCTGAATAATAAAGAGCATTTCTGGGTTTTTTTCTCTCCCTCTCACCAGTGTGGTGTAAACAGCCTCCATCTTGTCCTCCTGCAGGGGTCTGAAGCCCGAGACTTTACACACCAGGCTGCTGTTGATCAGCACTTTGTGGGCCGCGAGACGCCGGTGGATGAAGCCCATCTCTGTCAGGTACTTCATCCCTGAGGCCACAGCGCTCAGCAGGTCCACCAGCTGAAGCACACTCAACTGACCTTCATGTTTCTGAAAAACACACACAAACACACACGCGCCATTTTTACATCTCCACCTCGATCCAGTTAAGTATTACATAGAAAAGGTTAGCAAGAAACACATGACAGAAAGAAGGCGACGATAATGACATATTGGGTCTCCACAAGGAAAACACACACACACACACACACACACACACACACACACACACACACACACACACACACCCCGAGTACTGACCCGTAGAAAAGAATCCAGGGAACCACTGGTCATACACTCCATCACAATCATCATGGTGTTACCTGCAGAACCAGACACATGGGGCAGGAGAAAGGTAGTTAGTCCATCTATTTGATGTGTGTGTGTGTGTGTGTGTGTGTGTGTGTGTGTTAATAAAGTCCTGGCTGAACTGTGACCTCATGCAGCGCAGTGACTCACACCTCCACTGTTCATCTCCAGGCTCAACCTGCTGAGAGCCACCGACAAGTCAGAAATGTGTGTGTGTGTGTGTGTGTGTGTGTGTGTGTGTGTGTGTGTGTGCTGAAAAAAGACTTGTGGCTCAGAGAAATGAGAGAAAGAAGGCAACGGGCCATTAAGCAGTTGAAGAGGGAGGTAGAGCCACACACATGCTGCGATGGAGAAAACTGATGAGCTGCCGCATCTGGACCAACGCCATGAGGTACCACAAGAAACTCCCTCCATCCTGTCTGAGTTAGCAACTAGAACATCCATCCTCCCTCAGAGCAACCACACGACAGCAGAAACCCATAACCATCAGACCGTTAGTCCATCAGAGAGAAGATCTAATCTCTGTTAGAGCATCTAAAAAAGATCTAACCTCTATTCACATAAATCTAAATTTTATCCAAGTGACCACAGAACATCTAGTCTCTATTAGAGCAGAAGATCCAACTCCCTTAGAGTACTGTAACTACACATCTAACCTTAATTAGAGTGACCACAGAAGATCTATCTTCCTTAAAGTGACCACAAAATATCCAAGTCCCCTAGAGTGACCATGGAAGATCCAAGTCCCCTAGAGTGACCAGAGAAGATCTAACCTCTATTAGAGTGACCACAGAAGATCCAACCTTTATTAAAGTGACTACAGAAGATCCAACCTCTATTGGAGTGACCACAGAGGATTTAACTCCGTTAGAGTGACCACAGAAGAACTTGCATCTGTCAATGTGACGAATGAGATCTTTTCTCAATGACAATCCTTACAATATTTAGATCTGTTCTCCACCAGAGTGACCTCGTAACTGAGAAAATCTACTTTCCATCTGAGAAATTATATCACATCCAACAGACTCTGTTTATCATACTGCCTCCTGCTGGTCAATCAGCTCAAAGCACTTCTCCACGGTTTGAAGACAACAGGTGGGCGAATAACAGATGGAAAGATTGCAGGTGGTGTGAAGACGATGAAAGGTTTGAGGAGAAGATAAACGACAGGAGAATGATTACAGTGTGGAGAGTTGAGACCAGCTGCATGCAGGGAGCCGATTACTCAAACCAGCCCAAAAATATCCGCTGCTAAAACTTCGGTAAAACTTCTGAAGAAATGTCCAGTAACTCCTCCTTCTGTAACCGTTAATCATCCAAAGAACACAAAGGAACCAGGATAAGAACTGAAAAACACCAACAATCTTCAAACACTAAATGGGGAGTCTGTAGAACATTGTGTAAATGATCTATTTTTATTTCATGCTATAATAAAATACTTAATTACAGTTTAATACAAATGTCTACAACAACTTGGATGATCCTGATCCTGCATAGGATGATCCCATCAGGTTTCACCATCAAATCATTAAATAAAGCTTTTATTACTTAACATCAACTGTTATGCTAACCTGCTTGCCTCCTAACACAGTATGAGTGCAGATCAATCCCTGCTCTCTGTTATCCCCCAGATGAGGATGGGTTCCCTGTTGAGTCTGGTTCCTCTCAAGGTTTCTTCCAATTCCCATCTCAGGGAGTTTTTCCTTCTTCGCTGTCGCCCTCGGCTTGCTCACCAGGGACGACCTAACCATTTTGATTCATACACATTCACGTTTTATACAAACTTAAATAATTGTTTTTCATTGTGTAAAGCTACTTTGCGACAATGACAATTGTTAAAAGCGCTATACAAATAAAATTGAATTGAATTGAACTAAAAGAATTCAATACTTGTTAGGTGTATTAGACTTGCTTAACTTTTCTTCTATCTCTACAATCACAATCCATTCAAGGAACTAATGAGGAACCTGTTTTAAGAGTGTGGGTCTGGGCCCAAACAGTATATTATTCTTTTGTGCTCATTTACAATGTGTTATCTCCAGGTTCATGTTGTCTTTTCAGCAAAAAAGATCCTTCTGTAGCTAGAACCACAGCACTTAACTACATTGCGAGTAACTCTCGTGTGATTGTGAGATTTTAAAACTGCCCTAAATCTCTTCAACAGAACATTCACCTGCTGTAACTTCATCAAAAGAACCCTTGAGAAACCAGAGTGAAATTCTTCTTCTTTTGGCTGCTCCTTTTAGGGGTTGCCACAGCGGACTATTTGTCTCCATCTAACTCTGTCTTCCACATCATCCCTCATCACTTAAACCTCCTGCATGTCCTCCCTCACCACAACCATAACCGTCCTTTTGGGCCTTCCTCTTCTTCTCCTGCCTGGCATCTCCATCTCTAACATTATCCTCCTGATATACCCCCCATCCCTCCTCCGCACCTTAATCTAACCTTAAACACACATCCTTAGCGTATTGTGAGATGGTATTACTCTTAGCTACATGCGCTTTGGACTGACACCAAAAACAGAGTGGCACCTGGCTCTCCATTTTGGCTTTGAAAGGAAGGCTTAACCTTTTCTGAAGCTTGAATTCTCCAAAAAGCCCTCGAGAACTTCAAATCTGCAACCTTCAGACACCAAGCCTGTGTGAGACTTGGTGTTTTTATTTGGTGTTATTTGTTATCTGTAGCTTTAGGGGTCCTTCAATAACTTGTGATCATTAGCCATCTAAAGACCCCTTGAGGAACCAACTGAGACTTACAGTAAGCTTGTTTTCTTTTGGGCGTTACTTTTTATCCTTCAAAACATCTAACGTTCTTAAAAACCATGAGTTACTTCATGCAGATTAACATCACAGCAAGTTTCTTATTTATTTCATCTGAGTTTCTCTCTCTCTCTCCCTCTTTCTCTCCCTCTCTCGTTCCTGGGATTAATATCTCGCTAATCCCTCGGGCCAGAACACATCGCTTGTCGCAGCATCTCTTGTTTTGCCTTTGAACATCACTTCTGTCTAGTCTTTGCAGTAAAACCTCAGAGAGAGCGCTGACGCAGATAAGAGACTCCTCCAAATCGACCCATTCACTGTTTCCTTTGACGTCTTCGAGAAAAATGCATCCGTCCATTTTTCTGTTCTTTTCTCCGACACGGCACTTTGGCTTTGTGGATCTTTTCCATCATCCTCATCTTCATTAGCTTCCAGATTTCTGGTTCTTTACTCAGAGGAACATCTTCATTACTTGCAGAAGAAGGATTGCTTTTGTTCTGCTGTTTGTTTTTGTGTGGTTGTGACACATCACTGAGCGTCACTGACTTTTGAATTTATTTTGCTGTGAGATGGCTGGAGAATCAGTTCTTCACATCCTTTTGTCCGTTTTTTACTTAACACCACTTTTCAGTTCCTCAGATAAAGCTTTTGTCTTTGTCTTTCCACTAATGCAGGACATGACGTGATCCGTTATATATCATGCACTTTACAGAACTGTGCGACACAAATGACTTCGACGTGACTCCAGATCACATCTGTTTCCTCGCCTCTCTCTCCGTACTCACCTCTGGTGATGACGCCCTCCAGACGGATGATGTTGGCGTGGTCGAACTGGCCCAGGATTCCCGCCTCACACAGGAAGGAGCGTCGTTGTTTCTCCGAGCAGCCGCTCCGCAGGGTCTTGATGGCCACCGGGAGCTCACGCTTACTGGGCAGCTTCAGACAGCCGCGGCACACCTCGCCAAAATCACCTAAGGGTTGGGGGGGGGGGGGGGCACAAACTTAATCTCCTAATCATCATCTAGTAGTTACTTAAACTGAGTTCTAGTGTTTCAAACATAGACTGACCCTCAAAGCAAGCAATTACATTAAAAGTTGCTTAAATGGTTAATCGATAAATGCTTGAGGGCGGGGCTACGTATACACTCAATAAGTGATGTCACTCCCTGAGCCACTGCAATTCAAACTACCAACAAGGTATTAGCTAAAGAACCTGCATGCTAATGTTGTTCATGCTAAATAGCTACATTTTGCTTTACCCGTGTGGAGGATCTGGTCGATCTTGACACTGGAGTTGTCCAGCTCTTTGGCGAAGGTGTGGACAGCCTGCAGGAGGTCTTCACACGTCTCCGGGTCGATGTACGTCCTCCGGGTCGGGATCTTAACTGAACACGAAACACGTCACGAGTCACGTCACTGATAAACTCTGAAACTCGGAGAAACTTTGTACAGTTACACACAAATCACACTCATGATTATACACGTGCATAATCACGTGACTTGGACGGGAAGATTTAAATATTCATTTATTTACTTGATTTAAAAAATAAAAACCACACACACACACACACACACACACACACACACACACACACAGTGAATGCTGATGCTTGTGAAAGTGTTTCTAGGTCAGAGAGAAATCCGGCTTTGGGTGAACAAACCGCCCCCTGATGTGAAAAAGGAGGGAAATTATTATAGAAAGTCGGAGCAGGGAACAGACGGAGGAACAAATTACAGAAAAACAGACTAGTGCACTGTGGCACAAAAGACATCAGCATGCATGTGTGTGTGTGTGTGTGTGTCTATGTGTGTGTCGTTCTCACAATAATGCCATCTTGCTTGTAACAATGAGTATGCAAGGTTGTGGGTGTGGCCTGTTCTGTTTATTGTCCTGATTATAAAAAGCAGTTCCAGTCACAGTGTATTGTCTAAGGCTCACTGCAACATGCAAAAACAACTTTCACTCCTTTATTATATACGGGATTAACGTAAGCCTGTCTTTGACAACTTGTTAAAATGATAAAGGAATTTAATAAAATTTGCCACTTGAACATTTTGAGAAAGTATTTCGTCGTATACTGGGGTGTTCCTGGGGTGCGTTTCAGGTCTGCGCTGCCCCCTGGTGGTTCGAAGAGCGTTGCAACTGTTTGTGAGCTACACTTCCATTCTCGTCTCTCTTCTCCCTGTTTTTTGTGAATGTCTCTCACACTTGTATTAAAGCTGAATGTGTGTGTGTGTGTGTGTGTGTGTGTGTGTGTGTGTGTGTGTGTGTGTGTGTGTGTGTGTGTGTGTATGCAAATCTTGTATCTTCCACTCACACTGGAAGTACAGCTCCTCGTCTCCCTCCTGGTTGGCTTTACTGTAGCCACAGTGTCTGTTTGGGATAAAAACAAACAAACACAGAAACCAGACAGTTTGTCTTTTACACTTTGATATGTTCCTTTGTTTGTATGTAGTGCAGCATGTTCACGTGTGACTCAGGGATCTCGGCGTGTACGATGCTTACTGTATGTTCGCTCCAGGTTTGCAGGCTGACGCTCAGCAGCTCAACACCACGGTTCTGATTATTCCTTTATTAAGATTATTCCTTTATTAAGTGTTAATTCTAGCTAAAAAAAAAAAAAATCATTCTCATTTCTTTTTCATTTGCTTCACTGTAACGTTTTTACTCCAGGAACGAAATAAAGAGTGGTGTTAGAATCAGGATGCGGGCTCACATCACAGAGTGAATCACAGCCGCCGCTGTGATTTATTTATTTATTTATTTTCATTTGAAACGATTCATTTTCTCAAATAAAATCTAGCAAAAAGCACGAGCTGAAAAGCGTTTCGCCCGTCGCAGCGGGACGATCTCAGCCTCCTGTAGCTTTCCTCCGTCTCGAACGCTCAGTAAAATGGACTCTGAGAAAACCACTGTGGAGGATTTGATGGGCTTCTAACCCACAGCTCGGCTACGGCGGGGAATAAACGCCAGGAAATCTCTCTATACGGAGGGGAAATGAAAGAGAAAAGAGCACATTGGCCTTTGGTTAGAGGAGCCATGAAAAGAAAAAAAGAAAGAAATTGAATGCCTGAGTAATTGAACGCCTACGACTATAAATTGTAGATTTCTTTGACTTTTTTTCTCTCTCCAGGTGGAGTGGAATACGCTGGATGTGTGTATGTGTGTGCGTGTGTTTGTTAAAAATTAAGAAAGAAAAGCAAAGAATGAAAAGGAATAAGGAGCGACGCACAGATCCGGTGTAGAATATCGAATCTGATTGAGATACTAGTTCACTCACGCTCACGCAACATATTAACAGAGCTCTTAAGCGGCGCAGCGGTAACGAGCTCGCTCTAAAATTCGCAAGACATTGAAAGAAGGGAGGTGCTCTTACATCAATCACAACTCTAGCCAATCGTAAGCCGCCTGTGAGGCGTTGATATCGCTGTCGTCCTAGTGCGTTACGCTGCTCCCGATAGTGCGGTCGACTGGTGTCACGTGCCGAACGTAAGGAAACACAGGACAGTCCCCCGTCCTCCCTGACTTGTAGCTGTAGCCTTGATGGCGGAGTGCCCTAATGATGGGTGGCAACTGGATACAAGTAAATTAGGGAGAAAATCAGGAGAAAAATCACACGCTTACTTTAAAGACATTGCGTGTCTCCATTTCCTCGAACTCGGCTAGTTTGAGACCTGCGAGTGAAACCAGGCGTTATAAACACTGCCATGCTCCGTCGCTCAGAATGGAGCGACTGATGACGTCGTGAACCAGTAGATCCTGTTCCTTCCTGGCTGTAGAATCTCAGGAAGAGTTTCCAGCTGCGACTGTTCGCTCATGTCACCCCTTCCCCTCCCCCCCCCCCACGCCGAGGTCGCTCCACCCGCTCCTTCCCAGCGCAGCAAGGATCCCATTCAATATTCATGTCCTGGCGTTCCCCGGCCCCGCGGAGACTACCTCTGAGGTTCGGCATGCGTTTCATTTTGATCGAGAGCACCTTAGAGGTCAGCGGGAAAAGAAAAGAGAGTGAATGTAAATAGTTTCAGGCTGAGAGTCAGAGAACAGGAGACACTCAGCTAATCATCTGCTTTCAACGGCATTATTCCGTCTGTGAATCTCTCTCTCTCTCTCTCTCTCTCTCTCCACCTGTTTATCGTCTTCCTTTGATTGTAACACTCAGGCGGAGAAGAGCATCAGTTTTTTCTCACTAACAAGGAGCTGTTACATCACCAGATGTACCTTTTACACGATGTTCACTCACACCACCAACCTGAGCTAATTACAACACGCCGCTCCTCAGAACGTCTGGTTTCATCTCTCAGTTAGACGGAAAAAACTCCTGAAACGGAGCGGAGCGGTGAGAGCGGACAGCTTCCGTATCTGTGTGAACGCTGACAATTGTAACGTCTGAAGATGAAGAAGAATACTTTGTCTTAAACACTGAACAGCACAGTGAAACCTCTCTCTTTAATATCACACAGCGCCCCCTGGAGTACAGAGGGTTAAGGGCCTTGTTCACAGACAAACAGATCTGACGTCAGGCTTAAAGCGGCCGAGTGTGAATAATAAGGCTTTATAATAAGGCACGCAGCGACGCCCCCCAGGGAGACGAAGAGAGAGGACCCAGAGCAGACGAGTCTGACACCGACAACAACCACCGTCCAGACAGGACGAGTCGAACCCTGAGGACAAACACGGCGGTGAAGAGCAGAGCGCAGAGCCGCCGGGAGCACTGGGGGAAAACCAGCACGAAAACCAGGAGACAACAAAAGAAAACAAAAGAAAAGAAAAGAAAAGAAAACAAACGTGCGAGTGCAAAAAAAAAAAAGAGTAGAACTTAAAAGTGAATGAAAGTGAGTTTAATACGGTGTATTTATAAATTTGTAAAAATAAATAAATAAAAGTACACCAAAAAAACTGAAAAAGATAAAAAAACATAATTTTTGGTAATTAAAAAAAAAGATTTTTGTAACATGCTTCTCTGATGCACAATTTTGCATATTTAAATGCATTTTTAAAAAACTAAGAAAAAAGAAAAATATTTGTAGATCCAATGTTTTTAAAATGAAAGAAAATTTCAAACAAAATGTTTATATATTTTTTAAATGTTATATATACATTTTTAATGCAAATATTTAAAGAAATACAATTAGATTATTAATAAAATTATTTTAATAAAGTAAATGTTATCACAATAAAACTGAATTTTTAAAAAGGGATATTTTCCTGACCCACGCACATCATCACGTGTTTAATAATCGAATGTATAATTTGCACACGTGTTTATAAAGGAGTCGCTCAATACAGCTTCATCAATAAGACTCGATGCATTCCTCTTCATTTGGATTGAAAATAACATTTGCATGTCTTCTTCATGTGAAACATTGTGTGTGTGTGTGTGTGTGTGTGTGTGTGTGTGTGAGAGAGAGAGAGACAGAGCTGTTTGTCTTCGTACACTCTGTATTATGGTGGAATTGGACACGCATCAGGGCCAGCATCTAAATTTTATATAATTGACGCATCAGACATTTTTCCTCGCTGTGTATGCTCTGTGTGTGTGTGTGTGTGTGTGTGTGTGTGTGTGTGCGCGCTCAATTCCGTGTCATGCATGATGTATGTCCTGGACTCTAACAAGCTCCTCACACGCGCATCATACATCACCTGACCGTCTCTTAAACCTGCGCTCGATAAATCCACATTTATAAACATGTCACTAAACTTAAAGTGTGGAAAAGGTGTGTGTGTGTGCATACATGGACATGCTGTGTGTGTGTGTGTGTGTGTGTGTGTGTGTGTGTGTGTGTGTGTGTGGACAATAGAGAAGCCCTGAGTGTGTAGCGTGCAGAGGAGGAGTGAATGAAAGCCATTTCACGCCACCTCTGTCTAATCCATTCTCATCACGCTGATTAATGTGGAGCTGCTGCACGAGGATCGCTCATTTTATGACGTGTGTGTGTGTGTGTGTGTGTGTGTGTGTGTGTGTGTGTGTGTGTGTGTGTGTGTGTGTTTGTTTTATGGCCGGCAGAAAGTCAGGATTGATGTTTCTGAGAGTTTGCATCATCTGTAATGTTTAAACAACAAAAACTCATTAAAACCCCACAGGACCAACATTTTACTGAAAGTGTCTCCATGGGTGTGTCTCCATGGGTGTGTCTCCATGGGTGTGTCTCCATGGGTGTGTCTCCATGGGTGTGTCTCCATGGGTGTGTCTCTATGGGTGTGTCTCCATGGGTGTGTCTCCATGGGTGTGTCTCCATGGGTGTGTCTCTATGAGTGTGTCTCTATGGGTGTGTCTCTATGGGTGTGTCTCTATGGGTGTGTCTCTATGGGTGTGTTATTACAGGTGTGTCTCTATGGGTGTGTCATTACAGGTGTGTTATTACAGGTGTGTCTCTATGGGTGTGTCTCTATGGGTCTGTCATCACAGGTGTGTATTCATTACTGTGTTAAAGCAGCAACTTTATTACAGGTGTGTCTCTATGGGTGTGTCTCTACTCTATGGGTGTGTCATTACAGGTGTGTCTCTATGGGTGTGTCTCCATGGGTGTGTCTTCATGGGTGTGTCTCCATGGGTGTGTCTCTATGGGTGTGTCATTAAAGGCGTGTCACTATGGGTGCGTCACTACAAGTCAGTTATTACAAGTGTGTTATTACAGATGTGTCAGAACAGATGTGTCATTACAGATGTGTCATTACAGATGTGTTATTACAGATGTGTTATTACCTCCTCCAGATGAGGAGTCCCAGTCCGAGAGACAGCAGCATGATGAGAGCAGCTACTGACACCACCACTAGAATCACCACCGGACTCTGCTCACTCGACGCCAGGGCCACTGCACGCAACACACACACACACACACACACACACACAGATAGACAGACAGTGAGGTCGTGGTTAGTATGCGGAGCAGCACCAGCCATTTAGCCGTGTGTAAAAGCAGTGGAGCCTGACAGACAGCCTGATGCTCTCACACACCACCTCACACGCACTGATGCATTTTAATGGCCTGTGTGTGTGTGTGTGTGTGTGTGTGTGTGTGTGTGTGTGTGTATGTGCTCGCTCTCACACTCTCCGAGTGTCTGCAGCTCGAGCGGCGCACTGAAGGCCCCGTAGTCTAGAGGAGGCGGAGAGGGAGGAGCAGCAGGCACAGAGGCTGAAGACGATGATGATGATGATGAAGGTTGTGGTGGTGGTGGTGAAGAGGAAGAGAGGAGCAATGAGGAAGAGGTGGAAGACGGAGAGGAGGAGAGAGAGGAAGGGGCGGGGCTGGAACAGGTGCGGATCAGGAAGACGTAGGTGGTGCCAGGTTTCAGGTTGTTCACGCTGATTTTGGTAGCTGCAGTTTTCACTGTGGAGTAACTCTGGTCCTTCTGCTCCTGCGCACACACACACACACACACACACACACACACACACACACACACACACACACACACACACACACCATGAGCTCTCAAGGAATAACATCCTAACACACTCCGTAATAACATCATGACAACTTTCACACAATAGTGTTATAAATACAGGCAATAAATCCAGCCTTGTCCTGTCCCCGAGTGTGTGTGTGTGTGTGTGCGTGTGTGTGTGTGTGTGCATGTGCGTGTGCGTGCGTATATTGATTGCTTAATATATTTACATTGCTTAAATGTGTTACACACTTCCCGCTTCTACGTTCTCTGAATTATTTAAATCAAGTCAAGTAACGCTACAACGCTACAACCTTATTTAAAAGAGCAGCGTGTGCTGTTTGGCGCCCCCTGCTGCCTGGCAGCTGAATCACAGCTGCAATGGAAGCGCATCACGGAATTTATGTGGCGTGAATTATTTTTAAGGAAACACCTAGGCCAATCATGTTAAACACATGATGCTCTATGAATATGCATAAACATGCTAATTTTGAAACGCCCCCCATGCCCTACGCCCCCCCCCCCACACACACACACACACATTTCTGACACGATGCTATAACAGAACTTACCATAGTAGCGTTTCAGTAAAAAAAAAAAAAAAAAAAAGTTGATTCAAAGTCTTACATACTCAAGAGAACTTTTTGAAAAAGTATTGTTACCATAGCAACCATAAATAGCTTAGCATCCAGACTCCCAGGACTTGATTTGATTTGTCCAATGCTGTGAAATGTCTCTAATGACATCTGATGCCTAGTCCCGCCCCCAATCAGTGACCAACACCTAAGAAAGTGTGGATTTTACACGAAGGAAAAGTGCAGAAGCGTCTTCAGACCTTCAGCACGGCGTTCTAACAGACTTGTGAAGGACTTCGGTGACGGAGACGGCGTTCGTACCTTCTCGTAGTATTTGATCTCGTATTCTGTTCGGCTGTTGCTGGCGTTGGCCGAGTCTCTCCACGCCAGAGTCACACTGCGCTGCTCGATCTTCTCCACCCGCAACTCACTGACCTGAGAGGAGGCTATGGAGAGACAGAGAGAGAGACAGAGAGACAGAGAGACAGAGACAGAGAGACAGTGAGAGACAGTGAGAGAGACAGAGAGAGAGACAGAGAGAGACAGTGAGAGAGACAGAGAGAGAAAGACAGTGAGAAAGAGAGAGACAGTGAGAAAGAGAGAGAGACAGAGAGAGAGACACAGAAAGAGAGAGAGACAGTGAGAATGGGAGAGAAAGACAGAGAGAAAGAGCGAGACAGTGAGAAAGAGAGAGAGACAGAGAGAGAGAGAGAAAGAAAGACAGAAAGAGAGAGAGACAGTGAGAATGGGAGAGAAAGACAGAGAGCGAGAGAGAGATGTGAATAATTAAAAGTGGACACCTCAGGCAGTTTATGTGCCAGCCTCAGCACTAAAGTTTCTTTTTTCATCGCATTTCTATTCGCATCAGCTGCTTTCACACCACAGAATTTCAAACCGCTTGATTGGTCAGGAGTTTGGTTGGTAGGCGGAGCTTTGATGGACGTTTAATATCCGTCCCTAAAAGCTTTATTTCTTGTACTTTATTATTTATATACATATAAAATTATAAAAGTGCTCGTGAGCATCTCCAAGTACGCTTCCTCACGAATTGCAAAAGGACACACACACACACACACACACACACACACTCCTGTAGCGTGCGCTCCTTCCCTCGTCTCGGGCTCGCACTCGCGTATCTCAGTGTGTTTATAATGACATCACAGTAACCACGCTGTAATTGCTGTAATCTGTCTCCGCTTGTACTTTGTAATTAAGCCGTGGAATTTACGTGACGCTATTGTTTCGTTCTCGCGATGAATAATTCATCGTCTCTTTGTTCTGAAACTCCAAAACATCAAACAGACGAGCGAGAAAAACCTCGACGAAGAAGAAGAAGACGACGACGAAACGAGAGGAGATGAGAGCCGAGCCGCGGTGCCTTTGATCATCATCCCGAAATACAGCTTTATTAGAGCAAGTCAGATAACTGACGTGTGTGTGTGTGTGTGTGTGTGTGTGTGTGTGTCACTGAAAGAAAAAGTTACAACAAGCTCTTCTGTGTTTGGGATCGTCAGTGAATTAGATAGAGAGAGAGAGAGAGAGAGAGAGAGAGAGAGAGAGAGAGAGAGACATCAGTCTGCGGCGTGACGTTCTTGTTGTCTCGCTGCTGATGGAGACGTAAAACCTCAGCGGGAGAGTTTGAGTGACAGCCATCAAGCGCAGAGCCTCGCTAATCATCTCTTAATCAGAGCAGCAGGAAGGGGGCGGGGTGGGGGCTTCTACACCATCTCCCACTCCTTTACACACACACACACACACAAACACACACACACACACACAAACACACTTTAATCAATTAGCAGGGAAGAAGATGCAATGGTGCTCTTTCTTAAAAAAAAAAAAAAAAAACGGTTTCAGGGGGAGATGATGCTGAAATCTGATTAGGTTAAGGGACTATTATAATGGGACTAGAGACTAGGACTAGGAGATCTGACTGACAGAGGACAAAGGACTAGATTTGAGATGGACTAGACTCGTGGACTGCACCAGGGGATATTGGCACTAGACTAGGGGATAGGTGAGGGGACTATAGACCTTGATGATTAGATTTTGGAAAAGGCCAGACTTGGGAACTAGTAGTCAAGATAGACTTGGGATGAACCATCCCAAGTCACTATGATAGTTAGTCAAGTGGACTTGACTAGGGGATTGGTAAGATTAGGAGGCTAGACACAATGGAACTAGGGCTCAAGCAAAACTGGGGATGACTAAGTGAGACTGGCGGACAGGCTAGTTTGGTGGACAGGATTGATTACGGGACTAGAAGCACACTAGTGGATTTGGAGATAGACATTGATGGACTAGACTACTGGAGTAATACAATAAAAGAACTGGACTAGGGTTAGGGTTAGGGTTAGATGGGTTAGTGATGATCGTGATGGTGATGATCATGATGATAGTTGATGATTGTGATGGTGATGATTGTGCTGAGAGTCATGATAGTTATTATAGTGAAGATCATGATGGTTTTGATAGTGATGGTGATGATCGTGATGGTGATGATCATGATGGTGATGATGGTGATCGTAATGATCGTTATAGTGATAGTGATGGTGGTGATGATAGTAATGGTGATGATTATGATGGTGATGATGATGATAGTAATAATAGTGATGGTGACGATAGTGATGGTGACGATCGTGATGGTGATGATCGTGATGGTGATGATCGTGATGGTGACGATCGTGATGGTGATGATCGTGATGGTGATGATCGTTATGGTGATGATACTGATGGTGATGATACTGACGATCGTGATGCTGTCGTGGCTCTACAGGGTTGAGCTGAAGAAACTACAGCACTGAGAAAACTGCAGATCCAAGACTCTGATACTTAAATCACACATTTAGCTCCACGTGCTTGGATCTGGGTGAGCAGCTAGAGCTAAGTTAGTAATTTTGGCTTATTAGGGATGGCAAGCGGACAGGGGGCGTGTCCACATTTGCATATTCATAGTCTCTTTCCTCTCCATCTCTCTGTGTTGATCCTCATTCCTTTGGTGTTGAATAATGTATGCAGCGCTGCGGGGTGCGAGTCAGCCTTCTGCTATAACTCAATCTGACAAAAAGCTCCTGCAGACAAACGCAAACAGGTAGTGCGTGCACACACATACACACACACACACACACACACACACACACACATATATATTACTGATGGCCTGACCCTGACTGAACGAGGGGCCACAGGAGGTGGGATGGAATTGAACTGTTGGCGAGTGGAGCTCCATTTTCCTCACACCGCAGGCTGAATGTAAAAGTGCCCAGGACCAGACTGCAGCATTATTCTGGCCTCTCAGAGAGTTAAGCACACACACACACACACACACACACACACACACACACACACACACACACACACACACACACACACACACAATGCATATTTAACCACAGGTTCCTAAGGCTATTGATGTAATGAGCCTGCAGCTGAAGCCTCGGGCCCGTGGTGCAGAGCCAGAACATCTCCACCGGTGTGCAGCTGCAGGACCTTCACTGGGGGTCCAGACTGGTGATGATGATGTTAGACCTGTAGATCTTCATGTCTGCTGTACAGAGCACCTCCCAGACAGACCGGGTTACATTCACATCACTGCACTGCACTGCATAGACTACCACGTGGATTAGACTTTAGGAAGAGGACAGAATACTGGAGAGAACCAGACTATAGGACAAACTAAACTAGCCTGGGGACTAGATTAGCAAACTAGATAATGAGCAGGACTAAGAGACATTCTTCTAGATTAGGAGATTAGACTAGGGAAGGGATACAAGACCAGAGGATGGAGTACTGTAGATTATAAATTTGACTATGGAATGGGGCAAGATTAAAGAACAAACCAAATGTAGACTGATTAAATTATGGATTGGACTATAGGACGGACTAGATGACTAGACTGGGATAGAGACAATGTGATGAAACTAAACTAGTGGACTTAAATGTCTTAGAGGACGATTTCGGCTGGGAAACAGACCTGTCCCCCTATTTACTAAGCATCTCAGAGTGGGAAATAGATCCAGTAGACATACATTTTCAGAGTGACACTGAAAATTAGTCCTAATTTTAGGAGTAGGAGTAAGAGCTATACATCAACATGCTTAGAAACTAAAAATCACTCCTACCTTCACCAACATGTAGGAGAGCTCAAAAGGTGAGTGAGCTCATAAAAGACACGTTCGGACAAAAATAGAAAACTTTTTGTAAGACACTGCGTGCGGTATGTAACTGGTTCACTAACAAACATCTCGTATGACGTCTCCGCAGGTGTCCGAGTAAAAGTGAAGATGCAGCTTTAAACCAGGTTTGTTACAGCCGACAATGTTAGAAAAAAAACTCTGCTCTTACGGATCATTCGCAGGTTTATACATTTACACACCATGCAGCGTGAAATCATTAAAAAACAAGCTGCGTTCAGGCACATTACTGGTTTCCCTGAAGTTGTGGGCATCATCCATGGCACCCACATTAAAATATTCGCCCCCGGGCAATGACGAGGAGGCTCATGTGAACAAAAAACATCATCACAGCATCAACACTTAAGTGGTCATGATCATCGTTTTATTTTATACATAGACAATTATTTTAAAAAAGAAATATAATATAAGAGACATGTTATGATCAGCACTTTATCACTTCCTTAACACGTCGTATCTCAGTGTCTCACACCCCTCGGGGGTCCCTGCTGCAGACTGACAGGTGGCACTGATGCTTTCACAAACTTTTTTGTTCACACACACCTATCTTTAGGGCAGAATTTTCCTTTAATTGTGTCTTTGCAAAAACCTGTAAAAACTACAACACGGCCCTCAGTGTCGTAAACACAGTGAGGTCACACGCTTCCCCGGACACAGTCCTAGTCCTAGTCCTAGTCCTCGCTGAGAGTAAGAGTAGGAAGCTTCATAAACAACTTTTACGTCTTATTGTGAGCTAGGAACACTCCTAAATAGTTCAATATTTTGAGCGTGATTCCTAGGAGTGATTCAGAGACGTTTAGTAAATACAGGCCCTGGAGTGGAGGACACAACAAGACTAGAGGACACGGGGACAAACCCGATTACCCTCTATTCACCATGCTTTCATACTTTGTGTGTGTGTTTAAATAAGAAGCTAAAAGGCTGCGGTCTGGCACTGGCTCTGTATCTGGCAGCGCATGCTCGGCCTGCTTTAATCTGCGTGTATCAGGCAGCTCGATGGGGAACGCTATCTGGCAGGAAGTTCCATCTACATGCTGTTTAATCTGTGCTATCAGGCTTTCAATGACAACACACACACACACACACACACACACACACACACACACACACACACACACACAACTTGGCAATCATGCCTCATGCTCATGAGAATTAAATAAAGAAATAAAGAAATAAACATACAAATAGGGGGCATTACCCAGAATGCTCGGTGGCGCGGATGCCCGATATCGTTTATATCATCATTTTTATGAGGGAATGAAAAAGAGGAGAGACGCGCGGCACAACACAGGAAAGTAATACATATCTATCCATGGGATGACATTACACACACACACACACACACACACACACACACACACACACACACACACACACACACACACACACACACAGGGCAGAAATGAAAAAGATCACAAGCTTCTCTCCCTCTGTGCGCTAGAAGAATGAAGGAATGAAGGAGAAGTTATTACCTTCATTATAAAACTTTTTTTTAATGTATTTATTTATTCTCTGAATGACATCACTGTATTAGTCACTGGCCACTTTAATAGGAACACTTATACAGTAATCAGAACTCCTCCACTCGTGTTAGGCAAAAAGCTACACTGATAGCTGGGAAATTATTAAGTCCTTTCAAGTACTGTGTGTGTGTGTGTGTGTGTGTGTGTGTGTGTGTGTGTGTGTGTGTGTGTGTGTGTAGGTAAATGGCTTTCTTCGAGACATTCTGACGTTAGAAGACCAACGGTGATGAGGTGGCTAAACTCCAGTAGACTAAATGCACATGCGCGCACACACACACACACACACACACACACACACACACACACACACACACACACACACACACTTAAGGATAATGAACACTTCAGCAGAAGAGAAGGAGGAAGGAAGAGGAGGTGTGCCAACAGACTTTTCCCCTCTTTTTATTCACATAAAAAGGTTCAGCATCTTGGCTCACACACACACACACACACACACACACACACACACACACACACACACACCCACACACCCACACACCCACACACACACATCATACAGCATCCACAAGTGTGTGTGTCTGAGTCAAAGTGATTTAATTAACAGTTGTGAATTTTTGCAAGTTGCCGGACACTCAGTAATGCAGGGGGGGGGGGGGGGGGCTTTACTGGGGTGGATGAGTCTGAGAATGACTGAGGAGAGAAAGAGAGAGAGAGAGAGAGAGAGAGAGAGAGAGAGAGAGAATGGATAAAGGGCTAAGGGAGGAAGGGACAAGAGCATAAAAAGAGAAAACAAAATGAGTATAAATGGCAGCATGAAAGAAGATGAAAAGAAAGAGACAAAACAGAGGAGATGATGAGAAAAGAGGAGAAGATATGAGACTTAAAGAAGGCCAGCTGGAACAAGACCTAAGAAGGAGAAAAAGACGTAAAAAAGACCAAACCTGCTGGGAAAAACAAGATGAGGAGCAAAAGAAGAACTGAGACTAGATGAGAAGAGATCGGAGGAGAAGAGAAAGAGACGAGATAAAAAAAGGAAAGAAGAGACAAAGAGAGAGGGGGGGTATGAGGGTGAGACGGAGAGATAAGGAAAGAAAAGAAACTTGCTAAGAAGATGAAAATGAGAAGATGACAGAAGACAGAAATACAGTTAGAGGAACGAGGTAAGATTAAAGAGAGAGAAAAGGAGAAGAAAAGACCAAACAAACAAAAAACGACCCTGACGTCCCACACACACACACACACACACACACACACACACACACACACACACACACACACACATATCATCAGTACACACACACACACACACACACACACACTTCATCAGTACACACACACACACACACACACACTTCATCAGTACACACACACACACACACTTCATCAGTACACACACACACACACACACACACTTCATCAGTACACACACACACACACACACACACACACACACACTTCATCAGTACACACACACACACACACACACACTTCATTACTGACACTCCGCTCTGTGCAGCATTACCTTTTATGGAGTTATGTGGGCGTGTCTAAATGTAAATGAGCTGACTGGCACGTGTCACCGTCACACCCGAGGATAAATAATAAATCATAAATAAATAAAAAAAGGTTTTCTGTAGTAAATCCGGAGTAAAGTGTAAAGATTCATGAGGAAAGAATTCATGTCCCTATCCGGTCTGGGAGACGAGCCCAGTGTGTGTTTATGACCTTAGCTGCTGTGTGTGTGTGTGTGTGTGTGTGTGTGTGTGTGTGTGTGTGTGTGTGTGTGAAGGTAAGATTGTTCTCTCTCACGACGGCTGTAGCTTTACTGCGTCGCTGCGGCGTCTTTAACGAGGCTGTTAGCATTTCACAGAGTCATAAATCTGGCGGGTTTACGGGGTTAGCATCGCGGCGCGTGATCGTGGCGCGTCAGGAGATGAAACCGGGTACAGGTTTTTACGCTCTTAGAGTGCAAAGGTGGAAAATATCTTTACAACGTAGCCGCTTATTGAGACGTCTCGATGAAATGTAACATTCTGCAAAAATATTTATCTGATTTACTTCAAGATGATTTTTGCTGGCAAAGCAGGAAAGGGTGCCAATACTTTAATGTTTTTAAATGTAAAATACGATGATCTGTCCCGGTGAAGAACGTTGTAAGGTTTATCCTCTCGTAGTGAGCGTGTGCAGGAAACGCAGGCCGAGGATAAACATCAACAAAATAAAATAACTTTTATAATTAAAATTAGTTAATTATGTTTTAGATTTAAAAATATACAGAGTATAAATCATAAATTAAAAATAAAGAAATGTCTCTGTCCCGTACTGTAATTAAAAATCTTTACCTTAATAAGGTACAGTGTGTGTGTGTGTGTGTATATATGTGTGTGTGTGTGTGTTTTCTGGACCATCCTTAAAGAAAACATACATTATTTAATAATTAAAAATAAAAGAAGAAAAAGAAGAAGGACACAGTTTATTTGTTTATGTGAAGTGGAGGTGAAGGACGCCGCCGGCCGCGTCCCTGTGTCCCTGCGTCCCTGCGTCCCTGCGTCCCTGTGTCCCTGCGTCCCTGCGTCCCTGTGTCCCTGCGTCCCTGTGAGCGACTTTAAAGTTCACCTCCGTCACTGATTACGGCACGCAGCGTTACACCGACATAAAGAGGGCCGTACTCCCACCGAGCGCTCTTATATCATCCCCTGAAACTTCATTCCAGTCCAGCAGAGCGGACAGTGTGTGTGTGTGTGTGTGTGTGTGTGTGTGTGTGTGTACGGCCCGCTCGCTGAACACACTCCACACCCCGAGGTGAAGGAAGACGTGGGGACGTGGAGAGGACGACATTCCCACTTCATAAACACTACGTGTGGAATAATAAAGAGCTTTAACAGTACAGAGGTCGGGCTTCGCGAGTCTGATTAAAGACAGGCGTCAGGGAATAAACTCAGATTAATAAACTTACATTTATTACATTTATAAACACGGTGATTATGGGTGGAAATGGTTTATTATTATGATTTTTAATCTAAAACTTAACTTAGTGATAAAAACACTGAAAATGCAGCAGAACTACTTTATACTAGAGGAAGCAGAGACGCGTGTACCTCTGGAGTGTTTAACATACAGTAAACAAAACACAACACGTACTGCGTTAAAACTAACAAAACACTTTTATACTGTAGCATCACTTCATGGCAAATATATATTACAGCTTCTTTAGTTTCATTTTATAAAAGGTCCCATTATTTGATTGTTTCCTTAACAAGTGGACCCAGGTCTCAGAACCCCCCGAGTGTGTGTCAATAAATTAGTCAATTAGTTAATAAGTCGATGGATTAGTTGACACGGATTAAACCCCCCGCGTGTGTTTCAAGTGCTACTATTTACTGATATTTTATCTTTTCTGTAAATTTGTTCCTAAACTTGTTTGTCACAATCTTATAATGAAGCGTTCTGTAAAAGCGTCTCCTAATGAAGTCCTTCTGCTAAAAGAGAAAACCCTACAACATGTAATTTATAGACACCTAACTATTTACAGAGCTTTTAGTAAATTATTTACCAGCGTGTTTAATTACAGGCAGCCTGGATCTGTGCATCCTAATAAAGCACCGAGACGCATCATGCATCCCTGATTCACCATCCGACTCCCGCTCACTCTCTCCCCCGAGTGTGTCTGTGTGTGTGTGTGTGTGTGTGTGTGTGTGTGTGTGTGTGTGTGTGTGTGTGTGTGCAGGCAGATGTTCAGTAAACTCAAAGGTGATGATGTGCAATCTGAGTTCATACGCTTTCAGAGTAGGATTAACACGGTATAAAGCGTTAAAGTGAGGCTGAAGTGAGACTTGTGGGATGGAAGGTTTTTCATACGATTAAAGAAACATCAGAAAGCAATATTTTTTCACGTGTATAATTGTTAAAGATTAGGGAAAGAATTATGTAGTTACGCATCACGTTTCTTAGTTTGTATAAGGTTGCATTCAAGGTGTTAAAATGTTGCAGTACCTCTGTGATCCTACAGGTGGCGCACTCTAACAGTGTGTGATAGGAGTTTATTATTTGCATTAGAAGTTTGTGTAGAACTATAACAAAAACTGAACTTATCACAGTAGAAATTGACTCAGCACCTGCAGTAGGTATCGTGATAATACCGTATCAGGTCGCCCTGGTGATTCCCTCTCCTAATAATTACACATCAACGTTTATCTCTCAAAATTAACTATTAATGTTTGACGATTTGAGGGGTAAGTAATCCTCCATTGTTACTCTCCATGAAAATTAAAGATTGGATGTTCTCGCACTTTGATACAAAGGAGATGAAGTTTTGATTATTTAGATCTCGTAATTCTAAGGAATAATTCCTGACATTGAGGATCTATAAAAGTTAAAGCGAGCTGCGGTTACCTGGCAGGCTGGTGGAGATGTTGACCTGGATGTAGAAGCGTTTGTTGGGCAGCAGCTCAGACACGCCGTTCCTGGCCTCCACGCTGAAGGTGTAGTTGGTGTTGGGCAGCAGGTTGAGCACGGTGACCGTACGGCCGCTCAGGCCGCTCTGCTGAGGCACGAAGCCCACGTTGGCGCCGCACGGCTCGCAGTGTTCCCGCGGCCCGGAGACGCAGCGATGACACGCCACGCTGTAGCTCACGTCACCGCGGCCGCCCGTTTCCGCCGGAGCTGCCCATTCCAGGATGAGCGTGGACTGTTTGAGGGTGAAGAGCAAATCTCGTGGAGGAGAGGGCGGTCCTAAAAGTCGAAATAAGAGTCAATATTAATATCAAAAAAACAAATTCAAGAGTAATAACATGACGCAAAGGTTCAAAGGCTGTACTGAGCCTCTTTATAAAAAATTGAGCTTGAAGAATTTTTTTTTTCTACATCAAACCTTCCCTCACTGGATTTGTCAAGCGGCAATCCAACATCTACACAACATTTTATCTGAGAGAGCCATCCATCCATCCATCCATCCATCTAGGAACCTCAAGAACTGTGGAGGCCATTAGTGACCATTTTCTTTTTTTCCATTTTTACGGACGTTCTCTCAATATCACAAAAATATTAATATTAATGAATGTTACAGGGAATTTGGGAACAGCAACTAGGCTATATTAATCTGCATGTTCTTGGGAGTACCCGGAGTAAACCCACCAAGCACAGGTAGAACATGCAAAACCCTGCTCACCACTACGCCAGCATGCAGAGGTTCGAGAGAGCAAAGAAAGAAAATAGCAGATACAGTAACAGATACAGTAAAGATGCTGGCCAAAGCTCATGTGGGTTTATTGCAAACCAAAGTCACCAGTTATACCAGATCTACACCTTCAAACACAGAGCTCGCCAACGAAAAGCCCACTTGACTCGGACTGGCGGACGGGAAAACTACTTCAACTCTTTCAATAATAAAAAAAAGTTTTAACTCTTAATACATAAAAAAAAACTGTTGCTACACACAAAATCGTGTACAGCAGACAATTTACACGGATAATACATTACAAAAAGAAGTTCTAGTCTTTAATTTTGTCATTACAAGGTTAGCAACGATGTAGGAGTGTGTAAATAGAACGGAGAGCAAAAATACCCCAATAATAACGCTAATTAAAGTTCAGTCAGTCTGACATTTACACGTTGTACAGTTCCTTTTCTGCCAGCGTCAATTACACTGTACAATAACTCTGTGTCAGGACACGCATCTCCTCCTCTGACTCTCTACATTATCGCTATAAACACACTCCTGTACATCCTGTTCTGTTCTTAATAAATCTGTTGAAACCCCACAACGCACCTTAATGCAGGAGATTATCCGCCCGACTGCACTGACAAGATCATCTACATTCATCCTCTTCTCTTCTATTAATATTATTACACATATACAGTCTGTGCACCTTCACGTGCAAGTACTTAAGACTCCACGTGTAGATACAATCATAACGTACACAGGATGATTGAGTTCTTATTAAAACGCAACAAATGGACTCATTAAGCACTTTAATGTACAGATTCTCCACCTGACGGCGCTGATAAACAGAGTTTTACAGCTCTTCAGGAATTCTCCTTCATTTAACTGCGACACGTCAAATGGAATCAGGTTTTAAGTCAATTTATGTATATTTTCAGATTTATAGTCCAACAAGTTCTATCTGGCTGCCAGGGTTATTACTGTATCATGTCTGGTTCCTGAGATATGACCAGCATGAATGTGTTTACGAGGAGCGCCTCAGAAATCTGTCTAAATCGTACTTTTAGAATATTAAAACGTTGTTTTAGGATTAAAACATTATCAAATCTGATGAAAGATCAGAAAGATAAAGGATTTATTAAGCAAATTTTTCTGCAATTTAACACCGAACATGTGAATTTAAAGTAAGTGAACACATGTCCATATCTTCGAAATGTTCACATGTAGGGGACTTTCCCATTCTGAAATCATTTTTATTTTTTTAGATTTTGTAACAGTTCTAAACAAACTTTGCAAAAAAGCTGTGCTGCCCGACAATGTGTGAACAGAATATAGCACCACCTGTAGGACTTTAGAGGAACTGGAGTTTTTTTACTGCCTAAAATGCAAATATATAAAAATTTTATAATTTTAGAGTCAGTGTGATGATAAATGAATTGGCACACAACAGAATCCCAATACAAAACGGAGTCAATCCGCCACCCCCATGCATACCCCCAAACCCCCCATGACCTGTGTGACTTAATACCAGACTTGATATAACGACTTACAATTTATCTTCTATCTTCTTTTTGGGCAGCAATTTAAAATTTGCTCTGTAATACCCTGTAATAAAGACACCTTGTTTGTATAATTTATAAACCAGTTTCTATAGCATTACAGTTTCCCTTTGGGATTAATACAGTAATCTATCTGTCTGTCTGTCTGTCTGTCTGTCTGTCTAACCCTGTAACACTACAGGTTGGATTGTGCACGGCTGTTATTCATTCACCTGCTCCCTCACCTGAAACTCTCTCACTTTTTAGGTTTTTATAAAAAAAAATTTTTTTATACTAATCCCACCGCTTTTAACATTCTCTCATCTTTACGTTCCTAACCTAGATTCACGGACCGGTCCCGATGATGGTAATTACGCAATCAATAACGTAATTTACGCAGTAATTGCAGCTCTATAAACGCCATCACGAGCCCCGCCGGCGATATAAAAGCAGCACGAATCAATACTGTAATTAAAAGTGCAATTACGATGCTATAAAATTCATCACCGATCCCTCGTTCAGCTGAAAGCCAGAGAAACCCATTCAACCTGTGAAAGCCGCTGCAAGCCCCTTGGTTTTTTTTCCTCCTCCTCTTTTGTCTCCTCGGAGTATGATAAGTGTGATAACCTCTCGGCCACGAGCGCCGCGCCGCGCTCGCACCATAAACAAAATTAAAAAGGTAATCAATGGGATTGTGTAGCTGATACTAAAACACACACACACACTCAGACAAAAGTGGTTAACATGATGGATGAGGTTTATAAGGGTGCATTGTGGGTAGACATGCATTTCAAAAGTATTAACACCCCCGCTTTTGTCTCTTTTTTTTATTTATTTATTTATTTATTTATTTATTTATTTTGTGTTGGTACAACCTCAGACCGTTTACACCGCATGTAGCTGAAGCTGAAGGTTTTCTTGCTAGCAGTTTGGCACACCAGGAGCTCCATCAGGTTTAGGTGATATAGTGATGAGGGTTTTCTGGGTTCCTCTAGTCCAAAAAGTTCCTCTTGGTTTCATCTGGTCTGAGAATACTTTATTAAAGTGCCCCTATTATGCCATTTTAAAGGTTGCTTATATTGCTTAATGAGTCTCTTAAAACAGGTTTACATGTATGCAAGGTCAAAAAACACTTTAGTTTTGTCCAAAAATAGATTTAATCTCACCCCATTTCTAAATGATTCGTAAACAACTCGTGTGAAACAGTTTGAATCTTCAGTCTGTCTAAACCCCTCAGATGGCGCGGTCCTTTATGACTGGTCTACCGCTACAGCGTGTGTTGGAAAACAAAACGCCCATGACCATAACCGAACGACGGCTCTGGAGACCCGTCACAATACATAGAAAAGATGGCGTCAGTTTTACCCTATGTTCACATACAGCTACATGACACACTGCACAAAAGATCATATTGGAAAACCCATAATAGGGGCACTTTAAGTGCCTTCGGACCAAATCCCACCATGAAGACCTAGATGGCTATCTTTCTGGGATGTTCTCACAAGCCTTCCATTAGAACCCTCACCCCTCCTGGCTCTTACTCACCTCCCCTGACTAAAGCTTTTCTCACCTGCCTTCTGTGTCGTTCAGGATTTCATCTATATTTAAGACGAAACAAGCTGACTGTGCTACTATTATAGACCCAGATCCTTTCACAAAGGTCTATGGATGACGTCAAAGCTTGTTTTTGCACTGAATCATTTCTACTGAATCACATCCAGTGAATCATGTCCAATTCTGTGGCTCTGAATTACGTGCAAAAAGGCCCGACAAAAAATACCACCTGGAGTTTAAGCGAGCGCCGTTAGGGCTCTGTGATGTTACAGTACGTACGTGTGCAGGGAGCCGACGGGGGATCCAGCAGTGTTCGGAAGTGGCTCTCTTCACACACGCACACCACGGAGCCCTCGTCCTCGGCCACGCTGTGAGCGGGACACGCTAAACACTCCTGCTGCTGGGAAGACATCTTATAGGTGCCCGGTGGACAAGCTGCAAACAAAAAAGACAAACCAAACAGAAGGAGGTTATATACTTACAGTAAAACATGAAGCGTTATCATTTGATCATCGGGTTTACTCTAATGTCTCTTATTAGTGTATTTACAGTACGGCAATTAAACTAAACTTCTGTATTAATGACACTAAGCCTGATTCAGCTCCAACATGTTTATTTGCGACACTCAGGACTTCATCAAGAGCATCAGGGTCAAACTGGCCCGGTTTGGAGGCGATCGTGTCAATCCATTAAATTTGTGCATCAAATTGCATTGTGTGCGTTTCACGAACGACCCAAAATAACTGACTTCCTGTTGAGTTGAGCCGCTGACATGCTGTGTGAAAGTGCAATGAGCTTTAAATGCGTACCGGGTTTCACATGTATACATGCAAATGTG